>NC_025993.2:146901657-146917871 GCF_000442705.2 Elaeis guineensis
AACTGGTGGCGTATACTTGAAAAAATATGAACACGATAGGATACCACTCACTTGAGAGATTTCGAGATGAATTCTTTGACAAGTACTCCCTCGAAGTGTCAGAATAAGAAAGAGCAGGAGTTCATTCATCTGAAACAGGGAACAGATCCGTTGCAGAATATGAAGCTAAATTCACGGAGTTAGCCAAGTTTGTTCCAAGATTAGTTGAGATTGAGCAAGACAGAGTACATAAATTTGAAATGGGACTGAAGACAGAAATTAGAAAATAAGTTGTACCCTATGAGTTAACTACTTATGCCTCAGTTGTGAATAAAGCTCTAATAATTGAGAGGAAAGTTAATGAAGCACATGCAGAGAGAGAACGAATCAGAAGAAGAGAAATAGGTTTGGTGGAACTCAAGGACGAAATCAGAACAAATAAGGGTCAGCAAAGAAGCCAGCAAATGATAAGAATCGTGAGAATGAGACAGCTAGATGTTCGAGATGTGGCCGAAGAGAGCATGAGTCTTCTAATTGCCCATGGAATACTGGTTCTTGTTTTAGCTGTGGACAGAAAGGACACAAAATTGCAGATTGCCCCCAGAGGAATGAGAATAGACCCACACAAACAAAGGATGGAGGTCAAAGGCCGAAAACTCAAGGAAGGATCTATGCACTCACACAACAGGATGCTCAGGCCTCTAATGCTGTGGTGACAGGTATCATTCCTGTATCCGTATTCATGCTTCAGTTTTTTTGATTCTGGTGCTACACACTCCTTTATATCCACTATTTTATTAGACACATGATATAGTATGTGAACCTATGAAAATCAAATTATATGTTGAGACACAGTAGTGGTATTTTGAGTACCGAAGTGTGTGCAAGTCATGTAGTATCAGAATAGGAGAAAGAGAATTACCGACAGATTTGGTGGTCCATAGATATGCATGATTTCGATTTATTCTAGAATGGATTGGCTTGCTACTTATCATGCCTCTGTGGATTGTCATGGAAAGAGAGTGAACTTTCAAATACCGAAAGAATTAACATTCATTTTGATGGAAGTACAGGAACCACCCCTCCACGATATTATTTCATTTGTGCAAGCTAGATAGATGCTAAGAAAGGGATGTAGAGGTTACCTAGTATCAATAAAGAATAAAGAACATGATGAATTGAAGTTACAGGATATTCCTATCGTAAATGAATTTTTGGATGTATTCATTGATGATTTAATCGGACTACCATCAGACAGAAAAATTGAATTTATCATTGAGTTGGCACCCAATACTGGTTCGATTTCTAAAGCTCCTTACCGAATGGCCCCTATGGAGTTGAAGGAGTTAAAAGATCAATTACAGAATTTGTTGGATAAAAATTTTATAAGGCTTAGTGTATCTCCTTGGGGGCTCCAGTCTTATTTGTGAAGAAGAAAGATGGTAGTATGAGGCTTTGTATCGACTATAGAGAGTTGAATAAGAACACTATCAGAAATAAGTATCCTCTACCTCGAATCGATGATTTGTTTGATCAGCTGCAAGGTGCACAAGTCTTTTCTAAAATTGATCTTCGTTCAGGATATCATCAGTTAAAAATCAAAACAGAGGACATACCAAAGACTGCATTTAGAACTCGTTATGGACATTATGAATTTGTAGTGAAGCCATTTGGGTTAACCAATGCTCCAGCGGCCTTTATGGATTTAATGAACAGAATATTCAAATCCTATCTTGATAAGTTTGTTGTCGTATTTATTGACGATATCTTGATATATTCAAGGAGCAAATTGGAGCATGAAGAATATTTACGGTGTGTACTACAAATATTGAGGAAAGAAAAACTTTATGCCAAATTTAAGAAGTGTGAATTTTGGTTGGATAAAATAGTCTTTTTAGGACACATCGTGTCTAAAGATGAAATTTCTGTGGATCCTACAAAAGTGGAAGCTGTGATGCAGTGGAACAGACCTACAAATATTTTCGAGATTCAAAGCTTTTTGGAAATAGCAGGATATTACAGACGATTTATAGAAGAATTCTCCCGCATAGCTGCACCTTTGACTCGTCTTACTCAAAAAGAGGTTAAATTCGAGTAGACCGAAGATTGTGAACAGAGTTTTCAAGAGTTAAAACAACGATTAGTTTCAGCCCCTATCCTTACTATACCAACAGGAGATGAAGGATTCACAATATATAGTGATGCATCTAAAAAAGGACTCGACTGTGTATTGATGCAACATGGTAAGGTAGTGGTCTACGCCTCAAGACAATTGAAACCATATGAACAGAATTATCCGACACATGATTTGGAATTAGCTGCAGTGATTTTTGCCCTAAAAATTTAGAGACATCACTTATACGGTGCGCAGTGTGAAGTATTTACTGATCATAAGAGTTTGAAGTATATTTTTACGCAGAAGGAATTAAACATGAGACAGAGAAGGTGGTTAGAACTGTTGAAAGATTATGATTTAACAATCCATTATCATCCAAGAAAAGCTAATGTCGTTGCTGATGCCCTTAATAGAAAATTCGTGAGAAATTTGATGGTTTTAATCACACATCAAAGCCAATTATTGGAGGATATAAGAAAACTGAAATTAGACATCCGAATATATGACTCAACAGTACGATTAGCCAACATGAGGGTTCAGCCAACACTCATTGAAAGAATGATAGTTGCCCAGAATGATGATCCACAACTAATGAAAATAAGAAATTCAGTGAAAACTGATGTTCAATCTGAATTCAAGATATATGATGATGGTTCGTTGAGGTTCGAAAACAGAATTTGCGTACCCAATGATTCAGTACTCAAGCATGAAATACTTCAGGAAGCATATCAGACCGGTTATACAGTTCATCCGGGAGGTACTAAGATGTATAGAGACTTAAAAGAAATGTACTGCTGGAATAATATGAAGAGAGAGATCACTCAATTCGTGGCTCAATGTTTGGTGTGTCAACAAGTTAAAGCTGAACATCAGAGACCTGCGGGACTACTTCAACCTCTTGATATTTCAGTATGGAAGTGGAAACATATCACTATAGATTTTTAACTGGACTACCGAAGACTCCAAGTAAAAATGATGCAGCCTGGGTGATTGTGGACCGATTGACAAAGTCTGCACACTTTCTACCAATTAGAGTTGGATTTACTTTGAAAAGACTAGCAAAATTATATATGAAAGAAATTGTAAGGCTATATAGAATTTCAGTGACCATCGTATCGGATCGAGACACCAGATTTGTATCTTAGTTTTGGAAGAGCTTACACAACGTATTAGGAACAAAATTAAATTTCAGTACAGCTTTTCATCCACAGACTGATGGTCAGTCAGAGAGAACTATTTAGATCTTAGAAGATATGTTGAGAACTTATATTTTGGATATGAAAAGTTCATGGGATGAGCATTTACCTTTGATTGAGTTCGCTTACAATAACAGTTATCAGGCTAGCATTGGTATGGCACCTTATGAAGCATTATATGGTAGAAGATGTCGATCAACGATTCACTGGGATGATGTTGGTGAGCGGAGAATATTGGATCCCGAACTTGTTCAACAAGCAGTCGAGAAGATTCAATTAATTAAAGAAAGACTTCGGGCAGCACAAAGCAGACAGAAAAGTTATGCAGATAACAGGAGACGAAAATTAGAATTTCAAATTGGTGACCATGTATTTCTCAAAGTATCTCCTTCAAAAGAAATCTCAAGATTTGGCATTCGTGGCAAATTGAATCCTAGATATGTGGGTCCATTTGAGATTTTGAAAAGAATTGGTAAGGTGGCATATAGACTTGCCTTACCACCTTCACTTGCAGGAGTTCATAATATTTTTCGTGTTTCTATGTTAAAGAAATATTTACCAGACTCAAGTCACATCGTGGAACTTGAACCATTGCAAGCTAGAAAGGAGTTATCATATGAAGAATATCCTGTACGGATCGTAGACCGTAAAGAACAAGTGCTGAGACATCGCAACATTCCTTATGTTAAGGTACAGTGGAGTCGACATTCGGAAAGAGAAGCTACTTGAGAACTAGAGGAAGAAATGAAGCAAAAATATCCCCAACTCTTCGAGACCACAGGTATGAAAAATTTTGAGGACGAAATTTCTTTTAGGGGTGAAGAATGTCATAGCCCAAGCCCAAGCCCAACTAGCAAAATCCAAGCCCAAAAAAAAAAAAAAAAAAAAGGAAAACCAGGAAGAAGACTCCCGGTAGGAGTCTTCTTCTCCGATTAAACCCCAGAGATCGGGAGTCCTAGGACCACCAGGAGTCCTAGGGCTCTCTATAAAAAGACCCTCCCTTTCCTTAGAAGCCGATCACCGGTCCTATTTCCCTCTCTTTCTCCCTGATTTTCTCGATTGGAGCCATGGATACTCATTTTGTTCTCACTGTGATTGCTCACCGACGAGGTCATCGGAGGCCGAAGTAAGTTTTCCTTTTCTTCCTCTCTTCTTTTCCCTTCTTCCCGTGCCTCTGTGTGCGACTGCCGGCGACGGATGTCACTGATTTTTGGTCGGAGAAGAGACCCCTGTTTGGTCTCTTCTTCCCTTGGGTTTTTCGATGCCGGCGATCACAACCGACCGCCGGTCTTGCCTCTTCGAACTCGAGAGAGGTTGCCCCCCTCTACCGTCGGGTTTGCCGTGTCGGCCGTGGCCTGAACGGCCGGCAAGGGAGGGGACCTATCGGTCCCCTGTTTCGGCCAGGAAGGAGCCCGAGAGAAAAAGAAAAGAAAAGAAAAGAAGAAAAAGAAGAAAAAGAGAAAAGAAAAGAAAAGAAAAGAAAAGAAAAGAAAAAGAAGAAAAATGAAGAAAAAGAGAAAAGAAAAGAAAAAAAAAAGAGAGAAAAAAAAGGGAGAGAGAAACTTTCTCTCTCTGCTCTCTCTCTCTCTTAAATTTTTAGGATTTATAGAATTAAAAAAAATAAAATAAAATAAATAAATAAATATAATAATAATAATTAAAAGAAATATAAGAAGAGTTTCCATGGATCAATCCGAAAATCCTGGATGTTATCGTCAAGTTGATCCATGTGCGGACATTGAATTTTAATAAATTTTAATTTTTTTTAATTCGATGAAATTTTGATCAAAAATATGATATTTGACGTACCAGATTCGGAGAAGGATTTTCAAGATTTCTAAAATTCCTAGTTTGGATTTTCTTTTGAGGTAAGTAGTGTTTACTTTTATTGAATTTATCTGATAAATTATAAATTCTGAATTAAATAAATTCATGGCATGTTTGTGATTGAAAATATTTATTAAAAATAATTATTGAAATTATTTATGATTGAAGTTAATTGTAGAAATTATTTATGATTGAAGTTATTTGTTGAAAATAAAATTATTATGATGATATATGATCATAAAGAATGATATGATTGATTTGACTCGAATATCAATTATTTATATTATTTTTGAAAATAAAATATAAATTGGAAGATGATATGAATTTAACAATCCGACTATGTAAAGGACCCCGCCAATGGGGGTATATACGTTGGCAATTGATTGTCCTGAGGGTTTATGTCGCCAGCGAGACCAACGACATGTCGTCAGAGAGACCAGCGACAAACCGCCAGCGAGACCAACGGTTCCAAAGGACTTGGCTGCCAGATGATTCGCAGCCTACCGCAAGCAGATACGCGGTATTATGACCCTGCTACAGGAAAAATGTGGTCATAGTCATGGTTGGTAAGAAGAACTTAAGAAATTGATGAATTTAAGATGATGAGCATAATATGAAATTATGATGAATTAAAATTTTATATATGATTGATAGTATGATTATGATTTCATGAATTTATATATTGTTTTTGTTATTATCAGTCAATCGATATGTATAGTATTATTGCCTGATTCATTCAGTTAAAGGTATACACTACTTATTGGGCTATTTAGCTCATGATGAGTTTTATGTTTTTCTTACAAATCCAGAAAATTAGCATGATGCGAGATTTCGGTTGGGAGAGCGATTAAAGATGGAGTTAGCTCATTTGATTTAGGATTTTCTCAGAATTGATTCAAGACTTTTATTTTAAGTGTTGACTTTGTCAGACAATTTTTTTTTTTTGGACACTGAGTTTTGATTTGTTATTTGAACTAAGATTTGATTATTAAAAATTGAAAAATTATTTAACTTTATGTGTAAGATATCATGATGAAATGCCTTGCATGCTTATGGAAAAAATTTTCTATGAGTATGCGGCGGTTGCCATGACCTTCGATTCACAATCTCGAATCGGGGACGTGATATTTAGATTTTATAATATCACACTAGATGATTTGGATTTCTAATTTGCAACCATTATCATTATTCATTAAAGTTGTTGATCTACTTTCTGACTTGCATATCCCAACGTTATATTATCATTAAACTTTTCTTCTTCTAAAATGCTGGATGCCCAGCCCTTCCATTCTCTTAGCCATATATGATCTAGGATTGAGTAGTCATGGCTTCATCTTAGAAAAAGTTAAAGGCATATCCTCTTATTTTCTTTCTTAATTTTATTTTTTTATTTTCGAGAATATCATTTCCATGTTCTATTTTCCATGCTTTCTTCTGCGCCCTTGCATGGTAACGGAGAAAAGTAAGTTGAGGGATTATGATAAAATCAGGGGGGTCAAAACAGGAAAATAGTGACGGAAGAAAGCACAGGAATGTTGAGTTTAGCGAGCGATGATAGACAAAGGATGAGAGAAGCATGGGAGAAGGGAAAGCAACTATGCAAGGATGAAGTCAAACAAAAATATAGGATGAGGGGAAGATGGATATGGCAATAGAGTTGGTGGAAGGAGATGCAAAGGTCAGGGAAGGCTAGTAGTCGGGATATGATGATGTTGAAGGCGGATTGAGTTGAAGAAATAGGGTGAAAGAGAAAAATATAGAGTTGATATTGAGACTTGCGGCGCAACGATGGTTACGACGAATGTAGAGGCAGTTAGTTTAATTATCGGTGAACTTGGATAAGTAGTATTGATTGGGCAAGCAAGAAGATGGACCAAATTTTAAGAAGATTGAAAATATTTTTAATTTTTTTTAAAAAAAATTAGCTCTTTTTAATGCAAGAAAGATCTAAAATATGTTTAAATTTAAAGATCTCTAAGGCTAGAAATAGGAAGAATTGTATGTGTGTGAGATTAGTTTATCCAATGCATTTCAAGAAGAATAACAAACATGCTTCCTTTCCCTAATCTATAATCTTAATGGGGAAACCCTAATAATGGAGTTTTCCTAATTGCTATATTTTATGACAGTTGGAATATCAATGCTTTTGTGTACATTATTTTCTTGCTTTAGCACTAGGACTTTGTTAGATGAATTTTCTTAAAATTTTTCTCTTTTATGAAGGGAAAGAACAAGTTGAGCCATATCAGGTTGAAATAGAAAAAAATTGGAATCATTATTTGTACCTATTAATTCAATTACATACTTAGCTATGGGCTGGGATGCAAACAAGTTGTTGCTTGAGCTTTGGCTTGTTATACGAGTTGACTCTGTGAGCTCGAGCCAGCCTTGAGACTAAAAGCAAGTGCTCAAGCTGGGCTTGTATGCGATACAAGCCCCGTGAACAAGCTTCTTAGTGGGCCAAGCGAAGCTCCTGTTTATTTTTACCAGCCTTAAAGACTCAAACTTGGGTCATTTATGAGCCTATTGCTCAATCAAATTGGCGTTGCTTAGCAACACGATTTGATTGCAATCCTATTTATAAAAGTTCTTTGTATAGTAATAAAATTATAGATATAAAAAAAAGTTGTTATATTTCAAATAATCTAAATTAAACTTCACTTTCTTTGTACGTTCATTCCAAAATTAGCAAATCACAAGCCACCAACGACATGATGCAGCTGTAATGCAATATTTTTCCTTATAAATTATGGTATATCCCCATTACTTTCTGAAATAAGACAAGGATTGAATAGAAAACAACTTTTGTGTGTGGAGACTTCTCATAGGATATATGAGAATGTAAAATATTTTTTTCATAAAAAAATATTTTTTTTATTTTATTAAAAATATAAATATACGGTGGAGGTGGATTTTGAGACTTCTCATAGAATATGAATTGATGAAATTTTTTTTAAAAAATATCATTCTAATATTATCCTTATAAATATCAATATAAAATTATATCAACACCATATTAATATTTATATGAATATCATATAATGTAATATAATATTAATATTATATAACATTTATATTAATATAAATATTATAATATTTATAATATATTAACACTATTTTAATATTTAAACTAATGTGATATTTTTTAATATTAATATAATATTTATTATAATATATTAATATTTATGTCAATTTAATATATTAATAATTTTTTATATAAAAATAATATTATTTTAATATTTATACTAAAATGATATTTTTAATATAATTATTATGATTTAATATTATATTAATATTATATTAATATTAATATAAATATTATATTAATATTTATATAGAGTTTGGGAGCAAAAAAAGTTATGGCCTTTGTTGCAATAAGTGCTCATGATTCGACATGTGAGGTATTGTCCGCTTTGGCCTATTGACCTCATAATTTTACCCTTCGAAAAGGATCTTACGTAAGAAGAGTTATCCCTTCCCACATAAGTCAGAGTCTTCTTTGACTTATAACCAATATGAAACTAATAATATATTCTCTCCTACACTGTAATATAGTCTCTAATCAAAGGAGAGTTTGTATATGGATGAGAGATGCTCCAGGACCAGTCTTGGGGCAGGTCAAACTGGGCGACCGCCCCAGGCCCCAGGCCTAGACCTTGTATTGATGTTCCAATATGGTGCAAAGATGGCTTTCTACAATATTATAACAAGAAAAATAATTAAATAGATTAATGATGGGTTTTATATACTGCTTAACGAATATATCTATAGAAAATTATTGCACGTAGATTAATTTTTTAATGATAATGAATATTTAAAGTATGTTAATTTTTAATAGAGAATGTCCCATTTTTTCATTTAGCCCTAGGTCTAAAAAATGTCAGGACCGGCCCTGAGATGCTCTCCTTATTTTTACCATAATCTGTGTACAGATGGGAGGTATCCTCCTTCTTATTTTTACCAAGACCCTCAATCAAGAATGATTCTTTATATTGACGAGAGGAGTCCTATAGTCGTAGGGATGGTCCCTTTTCTAATGTGCCACTGTTACGATCAAGGACTCATGGTTAAGCATATGAGATATTATTTGCTCCAACCATGGGTCTTATGATTAGGCATATAAGATATTGTTTGCTCTGATCATGGATCTCAGGTGCGAAGGATTATTTTTTTTATATAAATTAGAATTTTTCTTGACCCACAACTAATATAGAACTAATAATGATTTCCCTCCTATACCATAACAATCTTATATCTATTAAGGATATAATAGATTATATATATATATATATTTAAAAATAAATATATAATTAAATATAAATTATTTTGAAATAAGTTATTTTTTTTTATGATTGAGTAAATATACTAAAATTATATTTCGAGACACCGCATTCTCAGAAAATTTCTATCTTCCCAAAACCCTCTTCCTACGGACCCAACGAGTCCTTAACGGCTAGTATTGCGTCATCAAAATTGGCAAGTTCCCTCGTCCCCTTATGGCATCATCCTATCTTCCACTTGTCTCCGCTCCCCCATCTCGCCGAAACCGTGTCCTCCAGCACTCAAAAATTCAAAAAGTTCCAACCTGTGATAAACGCACTCGAATTCCCCCGTCCTCCCTCCGTCCCCAACGCCCCCGCCTCCTCTCTCTCTCTTTCCTTCCGACTATCTCGCGATGGTCGGCGACGATGACGCCCCCCGACTCGGCTCAGGCACGACTCCCGGCCCGCCGGCTCGCGTCTCGCTCGCCCCCTTCTCGCCCTTCATCTCCCCGACCCCGCGCCGCCTCTCCAGCTGCTTCAACGATCCGAGCAGGGCTGCGACCCCGGCGTGGAAGAAGCTCGCGTGGGTCTCCCTCCAGGGCCGCCTGGTCGGCGCGCAGGAGGCCACATCGGCCAGCTCTGTAGGAAGGTGCTTGGCGCCGCCGGAAGCCGTGGCTTGGGAGCTGTTTAGTCCACTCCAACGGGTTCTCATCGTTGCCATCGTGGCCGTGGCCGCCTCCAAGTCGAAGAGAGCTCGGAAGATAGCGCAACTCCACAGATCCGTAGATATAAGGGTTCGTCTTTGAGCTGAAAAGCCTTAATTTTTTTGAACCATTGAAGCGATGTTATCATTGAATTCTTGTTTCTCATTGATATTTTAGTTTGATCGAATGGCTTCCTTTGATGTTCTTGTATATTTTCGTGGTTTGATATGCGTGCTAAAAAACATCGAACTTTTTCACAATTTTAGCTTCAAAGAGTTAAGCAAGAGGAAGTAACGGCATGGCCTTTGGTAAATTCTCTGTATTGAAAAAGAGTCTTTTTTACATGAAAAAATACTTTTTATTTTGTAAATACTCCATTAAGAACTAAGATTTCTTTATAGATTTCTTCACATGCCAGTCTTGTATGGTAAAAGTTCTTTCTCGAATGCATTTAAATCTGGAAAACCCTTTTTTTTTTTTTGTGGAGGTTTGAGGATTAGTTTGTAATATTCCCCTCAGCAGTTATGGGATTTTGCACACCTTCCAAAGCTGGGTTTGATTCTTATTTTTGTTTTCCGGATCTGGAAAACTTTGACTCAGTTTCAACTTTCAATTCAAATGGAGCAGGATCAGGTGCTGCTAAGCATGCAGCAGAAGCTCGACAACTTGTGTGAGCAGATGAATTCATTGCAGAACGAATCAATGAAACAAAGTATAAACTTTTCATCTGAGAATCATAGGTTTGCTGCTGCCCAGAAGCTGGGACGTAGAGGAGCTAAATTGTGTAGCAACAGGTGTTCAATTCTGGACTTGAATCCTGGGAGTGGCATTACTCCTCTTTGCAAGAACCTGTCACATAGGCTCCAGGTGGGATCTCTAGTCGACTACGTTTTGTATTTGATATGGCCTTAACATTTTTCTTTGCAGGATCTGAATGGAATAGAATCTACCAAAGATGAGATGTTGAAGACCTCAATCATGAATATGGCGGAGCAAGAGGAGCGTCGAATGTCCGATTTGTCTGATTTTTGTTGGAGTGTCACATCCTCTGTAGATATTCAGGTGCTTGAACTGTTAAACTCTTTGATATATCCAAGATGCTCAATTATTATGTCCATGGGAAACAGAGACATAAAGTTGGATTGACTTTTTGTTGGTCCAAACCATCTTTAGACTGGGATTTTTCCTTTGTGCTTGTAAAGAACTGATTGGGATTCCATAGTTGGTGAAGTTTTCTGAACAGCTTGGTGATGCTTTCTTGGCATTTCTTGCATTCTCTTAATTAGAAAAAAAATGTTGGAAGCTGTATTTGATATGTTTCGAGCCTTAATTATTTTTTTTTTTCATTCTAGGATGTTTTTATTTGTTCTTGAGAGACTGTTGCCAACCTAGATAATATCTAAATTAACATTATGGATTCAGTTCAATGTTCTGTTCATTCTGAAGATATTTCTGTCCCGTGCTTCAGGAGATGATCAGGAATAAGATATCACTAGTGGTATTTTATACTTGTTTACTGTTTAGGAAGACTTCTTGAACCTTAGGTATTTTGCATTCAAGTATGGTGCTATTTGGTTAAGAGCATTTGTCACCAACCTACCTAATATTTGGATTAAAATTATAGACTCCAGTAGCTTTTTTATGTTTTGTTCTTCATTCTGAAAACATCCTCTTTTTTTGTTCTGTGCTTCCAAGATGGTCATGGATAGGACTTTATTTGTTGTGGTTAAAACTCGTCTGGTCTTTAGGAAGTCTTCTTCAGCATCGGCCGAGTAGAGCAAGTTTCGAGTTATCGAACCATTGTTCTTGAACAGCTGGATTTAATTTCTAATTTACTGGCTGGTTAGTTAATTATTATTGTTATTTGTACTAAAGATGGAGTATACATGATCATTTAAACACAGTTATGTGGTTTTCCCTGTATAACATCTGGACTTTCAATTTCATTCAGTTGAACTCACTGGCGGCGGAGCAAGAATTTTACAACCTTAGAAGTGAGTGTGAAGAGAAGGATGTTACCATAAAGGAACTGACTGCTGCTGCCCATGCATCCAGTGTTGCCGGCTCTAAGGTGCATATTCCTTTGTTGGTTCTTACTTTAGAAGACAATTTGATATTATATCCTTTTTTCTCCTGATTAGAGGATTATGGAGTTGGAGGAGATCATAAGAAGGAAAAATATGGTAATATCTAAATTGAAGAAAGACATGATGTTTCTGGAGCAACAGGTAAAAAGAATCGGTACCATTATATTTTTCAGAGCCAAGTAGTTATAGGTTTGTCTTTGGTTACCATCAAGTTACTGAAACTGAATAATGGATGTAGGTTATTGAACTAACAAGGCTTCGAAGAGCCTCTTGTTCTGCTTCAAACTCAGATATTAGGCAGCTCCCAGTCATGGCAAATAATATTCTCTATGACATGAGTAGTACTAGTCCATCATCTTCAGATTGTGATTCTCCTGTGGAACACAAAGAACTCCACTCTCAAGGATCAATTGCGTATCATAGTCCTCAGCAAGAAGCCTTTGCAGTGGTAGAGAGTCAGAGGCAACCTACAACCAAATCCTTTTCTTCCTTAAACAGATCTTCAGGGAGGCTTCAGATGCGGCGCTCTGTTAGTCCTCTAAAAGAGAATCGAATGATTCAGAGAGCTGAATCAAATGTGGTGCCTAGACCCAGGCAATTGCTATCTTGTAGTGGAGATTCAAAGAGAATTAAAAGGCATACTCAGCAGCGATCAAAGAACATTTCTGCTCCCCAGAAGAGATGGGTTTAAGTACTTTTGTTTAACTTGGTACTAGTTTTTACTCCGCTTTATGTTCCTGTACTTTCTGACGCATCTACAAGAAATTCACATTTATTCAGTGCCAAGGCCCCTTTGCCCTGCCATTTGTTCTATCCTAGAACATAAGCAAGTTTCAGTGAAATACTATCAACAAACATTTTTTGGAAAAAAAAAATTTGATGCAGCATTTGGTTGTTTCATTCTGCATTTCTGGATTTACTGAAAGGTGGATTAATACCATAATCGGTCATGCTTCACTTGATTTTTCTCAAGACAGTATCATTGGGATTTTCAATAGGTTTATAAGGTTAGAACAAAATCACCTTGCCATTAGGAGGCATGACAACAGTGGCTTTTGTTTGGAAATTTTCAGAAACTAATATCATATGTTAAACTGTATCATTAATTTGATCTAGGTGGAACAGAAGCGCATATTCATTGTATCCACCTGCAGCACATTAAACATTTGGAATCCATCTGCATATTGCCAATTATGGTGTTTTTTGCACATCAGCTAGATGAATGAGTTTGAGAAACATAGATTAATTATTGATAATGCATAATTAAATATTGTGCAAGCCGAAATCTAGGCCAATGTGTTGGCTACTAGTAAATGTAATCAACACCTATGGATGCTATGTTGCTTGTAAATTTATTATTTTTCTTAAGTTTTATGCTGCAATATGTGTTACAAAAATGAATAAAGCTTCCTATTCACTTTTTATCCCTTGCATGGTCTTAACTTTTCACTTATACTATCTCTTTATCATTTGATTTGCAGAAACAAGAATATTTCCAGAAGCAGCTCCAGAACTGGTACTACAGGGAAGTATTGATTAGGAATGCGAGGAAGAAAACTGAATGTTATGAAGGCTACACATAGCATGCATGGAAAGTAGCAGAGTTATACTTCACATTACAGATAGTGGTTACTTCGATATTTTGCTGTCTTACTGATGATGGCAATGGAGGTGAATGATGATGTAATCATTGAACAGCCGAAACATCTACATATCAGCACTTTACTGCAATTTGTGTCAGGCACACTTTCTCCTAGTATCGTTCTATTCAGTGAGATAGAAAAATGTTGATATAATTTCTTGCTATTAGGGCACATTTTCATATATATATATATATATATATATATATATATATATATATATATTTATTTATTTATTTATTAGAATACTGTTTTGAAAGGAAACAAGGCAAGTTAACTCTAATAACAATAATGTAAGAACACCATGCATGGTATAACAACTACTTCTCAAATCCTGAGGACAAATGAAGTTTCTTGGAGCCATCTAGCAGGGTCGTATTTCTGGCTGTATATATATTCTTTTTTTTTTTTTTGTACATTTTCACATGCTAGCGAACACGATTATGTCAGTGTTCTGTTTCTGTAGTGAGAGTTTACTGTCAGGGATTATGAAATATAATGTCCACTTCTTGGCTTAATAGATTGTAGATATCGTGAGGATAGACATTCTGAATTCCAGGAAACTCTCAAACATTTGACATCAGAATTACAAGGTTAAGCTGTTCGCTGACAAATTTGTCTCTAATGCTGTTCACCTAAACAATAAAAAATTTGAATCATGGCTGTATTTTTTTAACATGGAGCTTGGAATTTCAAGTAAAATTTGTTGTAAAAAGAACTGGAACGACATGGACCAATAATTTACATGACTCTGAAGAATAAATGATGGAACCAAGTATATGATTCACTTCTGTGAACAATCTAATGTAAGCAAATGCATGATTTACTCCCGTCAACAACCGAATGTATCAAAGTACTGGTACAGCCTAGGTCATCAAATTTGCAGAGTCAGTGGAAAATTTGATACAACGGTTCAAATCTTTAAAATAGGAAAATAGATCAAATGAATTGTTTTCATAGATATAGTTTACCTTTGGTGGAAGGAATGCTTTTGAAAGGACTGTATAGAGATACAACTGAAGGGCATGAGTTTGTTTGATGATTCTTCAAACTTACACTATAAATAAACATGTTAGTTTACATGGTAAGATTAGGTAACAAAAAATCTGTGGAAAGTTCATAGATATACAGATAATAACTCAATTATAGTTTTTGAGGAAAAGAACCTTTCAGCTGAGATTCATTTTGCACAGATTTCAAAGGCCCTTGTCCTTTTGCTTTGGGAAAGTTAAGCAACAATAATAATCATTATCCACCACAGGTTAAAAATTTATAAAATAAAAACGAATTACAAGTAAATTAGTGCAATTTGCATCGCAGCATACAAATAAAAAGAAAAAAAATCTAAAGGTAGGTTTAATGTTATACATATTATAAAAGAAAATTGTAAAGAAACAACTGACGAGGTTAGTATGAACGCCTGAAATATTTGCAATTGGAAAAGACATTACAATGTTGATCAAGGAATAAGAAAATAGACGTTACAATCATTGGGTACTGCCTCCTAGAACATCGATTAATTCAGAGCAGATATATACCACAACCTTTGATGGTAAAAAATATTTTCATATTTTTATTGCTTCTTATCATTGAAATATTTCTTTTTTGTTACCAAAACAAGGAACTAAAATTTTTTGGGAACCACTGAAGAGTGACCGTGACGGCCCATTGCTTGATCCCGTCACCACTTACAGCAACTGAACCGTCGGAACCATTTAAGATATCCGTAGCACTTCCCCCTTTCTCTTGACTCCTGCCAACCCACGCTCAAATCCAACCACCCGATCATCGGAGCTTGTTATCTCTGGCGAAAAGCTAGCCGTCGATCCGTGAGAAAATGGCCTAGTTCACAACTGATTAGTTGCACCTGCGACACAATGGTACTGAAATTTTAAAACTTGAAACCAGGCGGAACCTAACACGACGGTAACCATAACCCGCCATTAAACCCGAACAGGCGAACACCCTTTTCGAGTCCGCTGGCCGTCCGAAACCACTAAACTTTCCCCCCATTCTTTAATTTCGAATGATCCCCCTTTGTTTGCCGATCTACGACTCCATGAGGGTCCCTGGTCCCATACCCCTCTTCCTCCCCCGAGACCAAGAGGAAGGCGAAGTCGAAGAGATCTGAGAAGAAGGAAGTTCCGGTGAGAAATGGATTTTTCGTAGATCTTTTTCGAATTTTTGCCGTTTTCTGTGTTTTCTGGGTGACCTTTTTGTCCTGGAATTGGATTCGAAGGTCGCGATGCCGGAGGCGAGGAACCGGGCGGTGCGGGAGGAGGGGCGGCGGCGGGCGAGATCGCCGGCGGATTCTTTATCCGGAGGGGGAGCGTCGCCGGTAACGGAGGCAACGCCGGTGCGGGTCGCGCGCCGAGGGCTCGCGGATGGCAAGGAGAACATCCC
>NC_025993.2:146917971-146938744 GCF_000442705.2 Elaeis guineensis
AAAAATAATTAAATAGATTAATGATGGGTTTTATATACTGCTTAACGAATATATCTATAGAAAATTATTGCACGTAGATTAATTTTTTAATGATAATGAATATTTAAAGTATGTTAATTTTTAATAGAGAATGTCCCATTTTTTCATTTAGCCCTAGGTCTAAAAAATGTCAGGACCGGCCCTGAGATGCTCTCCTTATTTTTACCATAATCTGTGTACAGATGGGAGGTGTCCTTCTTATTTTTATCAAGACCGTCAATCAAGAAGGATTCTTTATATCGACGAGAGGGTCCTACAGTCGCAGGATGGTCCATTTTCTAATGTGCCACTGTTACGATCAAAGACTCATGGTTAAGCATATGAGATATTGTTTGCTCCGACCATGGGTCTCGTGATTAGGCATATAAGATATTGTTTACTCTGATCTCACGTGTGAAGGATTATTTTTTTCTATATAAATTAGAGTTCTTCTTGACCCACAACTAATATAGAACTAATGATGGTCTCCCTCCTATACCATAATAATCTTATATCTATTAAGGATATAATAGATTATATATATATATTTAAAAATAAATATATAATTAAATATAAATTATTTTGAAATAAGTTATTTTTTCTATGATTGAGTAAATATACTAAAATTATATTTCGAGGCACCGCATTCTCAGAAAATTTCTATCTTCCCAAAACCCTCTTCCTACGGACCCAACGAGTCCTTAACGGCTAGTATTGCGTCATCAAAATTGGCAAGTTCCCTCGTCCCCTTATGGCATCATCCTATCTTCCACTTGTCTCCACTCCACCATCTCGCCGAAACCGTGTCCTCCAGCACTCAAAAATTTAAAAAGTTCCAACATGTGATAAACGCACTCGAATTCCCCCGTCCTCCCTCCGTCCCCAACGCCCCCGCCTCCTCTCTCTCTCTTTCCTTCCGACTATCTCGCGATGGTCGGCGACGATGACGCCCCCCGACTCGGCTCAGGCACGACTCCCGGCCCGCCGGCTCGCGTCTCGCTCGCCCCCTTCTCGCCCTTCATCTCCCCGACCCCGCGCCGCCTCTCCAGCTGCTTCAACGATCCGAGCAGGGCCGCGACCCCGGCGCGGAAGAAGCTCGCGTGGGTCTCCCTCCAGGGCCGCCTGGTCGGCGCGCAGGAGGCCACATCGGCCAGCGCTGTAGGAAGGCGCTTGGCGCCGCCGGAAGCCGTGGCTTGGGAGCTGTTTAGTCCACTCCAACGGGTTCTCATCGTTGCCATCGTGGCCGTGGCCGCCTCCAAGTCGAAGAGAGCTCGGAAGATAGCGCAACTCCACAGATCCGTAGATATAAGGGTTCGTCTTTGAGCTGAAAAGCCTTAATTTTTTGAACCATTGAAGCGATGTTATCATTGAATTCTTGTTTCTCATGGACATTTTAGTTTGATCGAATGGCTTCCTTTGATGTTCTTGTATATTTTCGTGGTTTGATATGCGTGCTAAAAAACATCGAACTTTTTCACAATTTTAGCTTCAAAGAGTTAAGCAAGAGGAAGTAACGGCATGGCCTTTGGTAAATTCTCTGTATTGAAAAAGAGTCTTGTTTACATGAAAAAGTACTTTTTATTTTGTAAATACTCCATTAAGAACTAAGATTTCTTTATAGATTTCTTCACATGCCAGTCTTGTATGGTAAAAGTTCTTTCTCGAATGCATTTAAATCTGGAAAACCTTTTTTTTTTTTTGTGGAGGTTTGAGGATTAGTTTGTAATTCCCCTCAGCAGTTATGGGATTTTGCACACCTTCCAAAGCTGGGTTTGATTCTTATTTTTGTTTTCCGGATCTGGAAAACTTTGACTCAGTTTCAACTTTCAATTCAAATGGAGCAGGATCAGGTGCTGCTAAGCATGCAGCAGAAGCTCGACAACTTGTGTGAGCAGATGAATTCATTGCAGAACGAATCAATGAAACAAAGTATAAACTTTTCATCTGAGAATCATAGGTTTGATGCTGCCCAGAAGCTGGGACGTAGAGGAGCTAAATTGTGTAGCAACAGGTGTTCAATTCTGGACTTGAATCCTGGGAGTGGCATTACTCCTCTTTGCAAGAACCTGTCACATAGGCTCAAGGTGGGATCTCTGGTCGACTACGTTTTGTATTTTGATATGGCCTTAACATTTTTGTTTGCAGGATCTGAATGGAATAGAATCTACCAAAGATGAGATGTTGAAGACCTCAATCATGAATATGGCGGAGCAAGAGGAGCGTCGAATGTCCGATTTGTCTGATTTTTGTTGGAGTGTCACATCCTCTGTAGATATTCAGGTGCTTGAACTGTTAAACTCTTTGACATATCCAAGATGCTCAATTATTATGTCCATGGGAAACAGAGACATAAAGTTGGATTGACTTTTTGTTGGTCCAAACCATGTTTAGACTGGGATTTTTCCTTTGTGCTTGTAAAGAACTGATTGGGATTCCATAGTTGGTGAAGTTTTCTGAACAGCTTGGTGATGCTTTCTTGGCATTTCTTGCATTCTCTTAATTAGAAAAAAAATGTTGGAAGCTGTATTTGATATGTTTCGAGCCTTAATTATTTTTTTTTCATTCTAGGATGTTTTTATTTGTTCTTGAGAGACTGTTGCCAACCTAGATAATATCTAAATTAACATTATGGATTCAGTTCAATGTTCTGTTCATTCTGAAGATATTTCTGTCCCGTGCTTCAGGAGATGATCAGGAATAAGATATCACTAGTGGTATTTTATACTTGTTTACTGTTTAGGAAGACTTCTTGAACCTTAGGTATTTTGCATTCAAGTATGGTGCTATTTGGTTAAGAGCATTTGTCACCAACCTACCTAATATTTGGATTAAAATTATAGACTCCAGTAGCTGTTTTATGTTTTGTTCTTCATTCTGAAAACATCCTCTTTTTTTGTTCTGTGCTTCCAAGATGGTCATGGATAGGACTTTATTTGTTGTGGTTAAAACTCGTCTGGTCTTTAGGAAGTCTTCTTCAGCATTGGCCGAGTAGAGCAAGTTTCGAGTTATCGAACCATTGTTCTTGAACAGCTGGATTTAATTTCTAATGTACTGGCTGGTTAGTTAATTATTATTGTTATTTGTACTAAAGATGGAGTATACATGATCATTTAAACACAGTTATGTGGTTTTCCCTGTATAACATCTGGACTTTCAATTTCATTCAGTTGAACTCACTGGCGGCGGAGCAAGAATTTTACAACCTTAGAATGAGTGTGAAGAGAAGGATGTTACCATAAAGGAACTGACTGCTGCTGCCCATGCATCCAGTGTTGCCGGCTCTAAGGTGCATATTCCTTTGTTGGTTCTTACTTTAGAAGACAATTTGATATTATATCCTTTTTACTCCTGATTAGAGGATTATGGAGTTGGAGGAGATCATAAGAAGGAAAAATATGGTAATATCTAAATTGAAGAAAGACATGATGTTTCTGGAGCAACAGGTAAAAAGAACCGGTACCATTATATTTTTCAGAGCCAAGTAGTTATAGGTTTGTCTTTGGTTACCATCAAGTTACTGAAACTGAATAATGGATGTAGGTTATTGAACTAACAAGGCTTCGAAGAGCCTCTTGTTCTGCTTCAAACTCAGATATTAGGCAGCTCCCAGTCATGGCAAATAATATTCTCTATGACATGAGTAGTACTAGTCCATCATCTTCAGATTGTGATTCTCCTGTGGAACACAAAGAACTCCACTCTCAAGGATCAATTGCGTATCATAGTCCTCAGCAAGAAGCCTTTGCAGTGGTAGAGAGTCAGAGGCAACCTACAACCAAATCCTTTTCTTCCTTAAACAGATCTTCAGGGAGGCTCCAGATGCGGCGCTCTGTTAGTCCTCTAAAAGAGAATCGAATGATTCAGAGAGCTGAATCAACTGTGGTGCCTAGACCCAGGCAATTGCTATCTTGTAGTGGAGATTCAAAGAGAATTAAAAGGCATACTCAGCAGCGATCAAAGAACATTTCTGCTCCCCAGAAGAGATGGGTTTAAGTACTTTTGTTTAACTTGGTACTAGTTTTTACTCCGCTTTATGTTCCTGTACTTTCTGACGCATCTACAAGAAATTCACATTTATTCAGTGCCAAGGCCCCTTTGCCCTGCCATTTGTTCTATCCTAGAACATAAGCAAGTTTCAGTGAAATACTATCAACAAACATTTTTTGAAAAAAAAAATTTGATGCAGCATTTGGTTGTTTCATTCTGCATTTCTGGATTTACTGAAAGGTGGATTAATACCATAATCGGTCATGCTTCACTTGATTTTTTTCAAGACAGTATCATTGGGATTTTCAATAGGTTTATAAGGTTAGAACAAAATCACCTTGCCATTAGGAGGCATGACAGTGGCTTTTGTTTGGAAATTTTCAGAAACTAATATCATATGTTAAACTGTATCATTAATTTGATCTAGGTGGAACAGAAGCGCATATTCATTGTATCCACCTGCAGCACATTAAACATTTGGAATCCATCTGCATATTGCCAATTATGGTGTTTTTTGCACATCAGCTAGATGAATGAGTTGGAGAAACATAGATTATTATTGATAATGCATAATTAAATATTGTGCAAGCCGAAATCTAGGCCAATGTGTTGGCTACTAGTAAATGTAATCAACACCTATGGATGCTATGTTGCTTGTACATTTATTATTTTTCTTAAGTTTTATGCTGCAATATGTGTTACAAAAATGAATAAAGCTTCCTATTCACTTTTTATCCCTTGCATGGTCTTAACTTTTCACTTATACTATCTCTTTATCATTTGATTCGCAGAAACAAGAATATTTCCAGAAGCAGCTCCAGAACTGGTACTACAGGGAAATATTGATTAGGAATGCGAGGAAGAAAACTGAATGTTATGAAGGCTACACATAGCATGCATGGAAAGTAGCAGAGTTATACTTCACATTGCAGATAGTGGTTACTTCGATATTTTGCTGTCTTACTGATGATGGCAATGGAGGTGAATGATGATGTAATCATTGAACAGCCGAAACATCTACATACCAGCACTTTACTGCAATTTGTGTCAGGCACACTTTGTCCTAGTATCGTTCTATTCAGTGAGATAGAAAAATGTTGATATAATTTCCTGCTATTAGGGCACATTTTCATATATATATATATATATATATATATATATATATATATATTAGAATACTGTTTTGAAAGGAAACAAGGCAAGTTAACTCTAATAACAATAATGTAAGAACACCATGCATGGTATAACAACTACTTCTCAAATCCTGAGGACAAATGAAGTTTCTTGGAGCCATCTAGCAGGGTCGTATTTCTGGCTGTATATATATTCTTTTTTTTTTTTTTTTGTACATTTTCACATGCTAGCGAACACGATTATGTCAGTGTTCTGTTTCTGTAGTGAGAGTTTACTGTCAGGGATTATGAAATATAATGTCCGCTTCTTGGCTTAATAGATTGTAGATATCGTGAGGATAGACATTCTGAATTCCAGGAAACTCTCAAACATTTGACATCAGAATTACAAGGTTAAGCTGTTCTCTGACAAATTTGTCTCTAATGCTGTTCACCTAAACAATAAAAAATTTGAATCATGGCTGTATTTTTTAACATGGAGCTTGGAATTTCAAGTAAAATTTGTTGTAAAAAGAACTGGAACGACATAGACCAATAATTTACATGACTCTGAAGAATAAATGATGGAACCAAGTATATGATTCACTTCTGTGAACAACCTAATGTAAGCAAATGCATGATTTACTCCCGTCAACAACCTAATGTATCAAAGTACTGGTACAGCCTGGTCATCAAATTTGCAGAGTCAGTGGAAAATTTGATACAACGGTTCAAATCTTTAAAATAGGAAAATAGATCAAATGAATTGTTTTCATAGATATAGTTTACCTTTGGTGGAAGGAATGCTTTTGAAAGGACTGTATAGAGATACAACTGAAGGGCATGAGTTTGTTTGATGATTCTTCAAACTTACACTATAAATAAACATGTTAGTTTACATGGTAAGATTAGGTAACAAAAAATCTGTGGAAAGTTCATAGATATACAGATAATAACTCAATTATAGTTTTTGAGGAAAAGAACCTTTCAGCTGAGATTCATTTTGCACAAATTTCAAAGGCCCTTGTCCTTTTGCTTTGGAAAGTTAAGCAACAATAATAATCATTATCCACCACAGGTTAAAAATTTATAAAATAAAAACGAATTACAAGTAAATTAGTGCAATTTGCATCGCAATATACAAATAAAAAGAAAAAAAATCTAAAGGTAGGTTTAATGTTATACATATTATAAAAGAAAATTGTAAAGAAACAACTGACGAGGTTAGTATGAACGCCTGAAATATTTGCAATTGGAAAAGACATTACAATGTTGATCAAGGAATAAGAAAATAGACGTTACAATCATTGGGTACTGCCTCCTAGAACATCGATTAATTCAGAGCAGATATATACCACAACCTTTGATGGTAAAAAATATTTTCATATTTTTATTGCTTCTTATCATTGAAATATTTCTTTTTTGTTACCAAAACAAGGAACTAAAATTTTTCGTAACCACTGAAGTGACCGTGACGGCCCATTGCTTGATCCCGTCACCACTTACAGCAACTGAACCGTCGGAACCATTTAAGATATCCGTAGCACGTCCCCCTTTCTCTTGACTCCTGCCAACCCACGCTCAAATCCAACCACCCGATCATCGGAGCTTGTTATCTCTGGCGAAAAGCTAGCCGTCGATCCGTGAGAAAAATGCCTAGCCACAACTTATTAGTTGCACCTGCGACACAATGGTACTGAAATTTTAAAACTTGAAACCAGGCGGAACCTAACACGACGGTAACCATAACCCGCCATTAAACCCGAACAGGCGAACACCCTTTTCGAGTCCGCTGGCCGTCCGAAACCACTAAACTTTCCCCCCATTCTTTAATTTCGAATGATCCCCCTTTGTTTGCCGATCTACGACTCCATGAGGGTCCCTGGTCCCATACCACTCTTCCTCCCCGAGACCAAGAGGAAGGCGAAGTCGAAGAGATCTGAGAAGAAGGAAGTTCCGGTGAGAAATGGATTTTTCGTAGATCTTTTTCGAATTTTTGCCGTTTTCTGTGTTTTCTGGGTGACCTTTTTGTCCTGGAATTGGATTCGAAGGTCGCGATGCCGGAGGCGAGGAACCGGGCGGTGCGGGGAGGAGGGGCGGCGGTGGGCGAGATCGCCGGCGGATTCTTTATCCGGAGGGGAGCGTCGCCGGTAACGGAGGCAACGCCGGTGCGGGTCGCGCGCCGAGGGCTCGCGGATGGCAAGGAGAACATCCCGCCGTGGGCCGCGACTCGGAGGAGGAAGAGCCCGCTGCCGGTATGGTACCCCCGGACGCCTCTTCGGGACATCACCGTCATCGTCAACGTAAGGAGATTTCTCCCCCGCCCCATCTTGAGCCTGTTCTTTAATTCTTAGTAAGAGTTCTTTTATTTTTTGATGGGATCGCCTCGCTTTCTTTTTGCATTTCACAAGATTTATGATCGTTTGCGTGGAATTTTCTTCTTGAAATGATGGAATGGTTGGTAGATCCTCAATAGGCCGGCGCTGTTTCTGTCTTTAGAAGTTTCGGCTCTTCATTTCGATTTTTTAAACGATTAGAATATGCCTTCTTGGAAATTATTAGTTCCTCAGATGATGATGCTCTGTAATGTGGCTCTTTTTATTCATTTCTAGAATTTTCTAGCTCATACTTAGAGTTTTATTTTCTTCTGTGGGATGTTTACTTGATCCGGTGATCAGATTATCAGTAGCGCAGTATGTAGTCTGTAGTCGGATGAATAGATGGGAATTTATATGTCTTCTTGACAGGTGTTGGAATTGTAGTTGCCTACTCATGAACTTATATCTAGAGAAACCAGGAGAGTGATCGATTCACTTGGATATCTATTTTCTTTGGTACTTCTTGCTTTCTTATTGACTTCAGTTCATTGATTGGATTGCTATTTATGTTGTCTCTAAGGCAGCATGTATTTGTTATATGGATCACCAAATTAATTCTTCAGATCTCTTTGGGTATGCTTGAAGTTCTAATTTACTGCATACTATCATGAACTATGTGGTTTATTTATTTGACTTATGTCGACTAATTACAGCTGCATCAATATGCAAATCTTCATCACATGAATGAGTCAAGATCACTCATATTAAGATAGACATATTGTGGCTTTTATGTTTTTTCCCTCGCAATTTGAGTTGTTGATTGAAAAGTTACCATGAAAATGAAATTGCTATGAAAAAGTTTTTTTTTTTTTTTTTTATAACTTGATGGAAGATTGGGGGCAATTACTTGTCTAATGCATGTGGCCTCTTCAATTGTGATTTTTGATGAATTTTGAAATATTGTTACTGCTTTGATTGATTAACGCATGGTTTATTGTTTTTAATTGATGAATAATGTTCAAATGGCGAAGAACTTTGGAATGTTTCTTCCTTTTTTCTGAAGGAACAAAAGCAAGTAAATTTCTTCCATTTAAAATGTTATTGTACATTATTCAATGTGTATCTGGAGTGCTTGCACAGAGATTCTGGTGTTATCTGAGTTTGAACTAGGAAACCAAAATTTATCAAATATTTTTTTCTACGTGCCATATTTAGTTTGTCTTTTTCTGTGGGTTGTTTTCTTTGATCTTTTGATAGGATTATTGCATGAGTAGTCTGTGATCCTCAAATGGAAACATGCTTTTTTCTGGTCTGGGGTCAAAATGTGATGTGAGAAAAGTTCTTTTTTCATTTTCTGTTTGCGACTGCCTCATGGAATATTTTCTTCTGTTCATCAATAAAACTTGTGGCTTTTTTCCTGACTCAAGAGCACCATAGGATCATTGCTTTGGTGATTGAATTGACCCATCTGGATTGTAGAATGGCATATGTTTTTTGATGTAGATCAAATGAGTTGGTCCAGGATCCAGAACAAGCTCCAGTCAAAACAAGGAAAAATCTTGGAAGGGAAGGACAAGTATTGGAGAGAGAACCAAACTTGTTTTAATAAGAACATAAAGGCCGAAAAGAGCAAAACTGTTTTCTCTACTCACCAAGGTTCCTCACAAAGCGCTCTCTCATGGCCTTTTCAACATGCCTCTCTCTTCAAGATTTCAATTCTATGCTGTTTTTACCCACATAAGGACTCTTGTTTTCTAAAGGAACAAGAAACTAAAGGAATCTTTTTCAAGTAAGACATAACGTTTATTAAGCCTAAGGCTCTTTCTAAAACACCTAGATTAGCACCATATGATGTTTAAAAAGCACTAATAATGACATGGGGATTCGCAGCGACCTTCAACATGGGTTTCATAAATGTGCATTTTGTTCCAACCATGTTTTTGCTTTACCTTTCAACTGAAATTTAATCATTTCAAATGTGTGAAGAATAGATCATTCCACTCGCATTTCCTAGTTATTTGCTTCATTTCTTCTTGTTTTTATTAACTTTATTCGATTTACTGATTCCACCTGTTCACAGGTTTGTTCTTTATCGTTGAATAAAACCTTATCTGGGAAAATTGTTTTGTATTAAATTTTGTGGTTGAAGTACAAACTCTTTGATTCGTGGTAAGAAGTTTAATTCTTTGGCTCATTGAGGGCTAATTATACATTAACGTGAGTATCTTTATGACATAAATGAGTGGAATCTGAGTATTTTTTTTTTCCTTTTTTTATTTTTTTTGGTGGTTTGGGGGACGATGGCATGATTGCTGCAAATTTTATGTTTTATGAAATTTTCTATCTTGTTCCTGCTTTAATAATTGCACATGTATTTATTAAGAAGTAGCATAAGAACCAAAGTTACTTAGTTTGACTCCTAATCCAGTTCTGTATGCTTAATTAAAGTTAGCAGTCCATTTTGCTTTGACCTTGTCATTTTTTTTAAGTAATTGTTTTTGTGTAAATTAGGTCAGCTTGTCAGAATGCTCTTGAAGCATTGTACGTATATTAGTGAACTTGAGCAAGGAATAGCTGAACTTGATTATTGATGTCATAGTTCTTCTTTATGACAACTGCTTTGAATCCTAGAAATGCACTACTTTACAGTTGAAGTGAGTAATCACATTTTGAGTTTCAGAATTTCATTTTGATATATACTTTAATTAATTGATTATTTTATTGATATATTGTAAGTAGCTGTTGTTCCTGAATAGCTCCATCTGTTTAAAAGGACTATATGCTGCTCATTATCTTGAAATTAGTGTCTCATACTCACTTGGCATTATGTTTATCTACTTGCTGTTTTGACTAAATTTATTCTGTTTTTTCAACTAATTTTTTGATCATCTGTCTCCGGACGTACTTGGTAGAGATGTCTTATGTGTGGTATTGTTTTTGTTGACTTCAACGTCGAAGCAAAAGACGTATGTATAAAATATTGATTTAATTCATGTCAGCCTTATTATTTGTGTCTCTGTAGCTACATTTTTTTCTGTCTGATGAATTTCATGTAGATTAGATTTTGATTTTTTTTGAAATTTATTAGGCTTTGCAGAGGAGAAGGCGCCGTTTGCGAGCAGCTCGGGCTCAGCGGAGGGATGTTGATTCTGTAGCAACTCCCCAACCGACAATGCCCACAAACCCCTTGCTGCAGGAACCAAGTGCTTCTGAACAGACTCCACATGAACCAAGTGCTTCTGAACAGACTCCAGTCAACCAATACCTCCCATCTGATATTTCTGATACCTCCTCAATTCCGGCGGTGACAAGTTTTACGTCCGCTTCTCCAATTGGGCATCCAGTGCAGGCGTCTTCCTCTTCCAGTTCACTTTCTCCCGCTGAGCACTCACGACAGACCATATCTGCTTCCAGCAATCTGCCACCTGATGATTCGAAGCCTACCGAGGATGAAAGGAAGCCATCATGCTCAATTGAACATCCACTGCAGACATGTTCTTCTTCCAGTTCCCTTTCTCCCGCTGAGCACCCAGCACAGACCGTTCTTCTTTCTACCAATCTTGCACTCATGATTTGAAGCCTGCTGAGTATGTTAAGAAGTTGTCGAGCTCAATTAATGATCCAGTGCAGACATCTTCCTTTCCCAGTTCCCTTTCTTCAGCTGAGCTGCCACGCCAGACTGTATTCGTTTCTACCAATCAAGCACCCCATTGTTCAAACCCAACTGAATATGAGAAGAAGCTGTCGAGCTCTATTGATGAGATTGAAAGAGTAGTGAAAAAAAATCTGGAGAGGACCACGAACGTGCCAGCCAGGAAGAACGCTCAGAAGAGCACTCTTATGTCGCTGCGATGAACGAAACAATTCGTTTCATGGATTGAAGTGAGAAAAAATTTGGAGGAGATTTATCATTCTGATGAGATTTTTTTTCCTGTCCCATCTGCTGATAAGTCAGTAATCTTGCTGCCTTCATTTCCTTAGCACCCTGCCAACTTAGATCAATTTGGTCTTGGGATTCTGCTGCTGTTCTTCCTCCGTCATCCAAGTTTCTGCTGGGACTTAGATTCAGGTGTTTGTTCTGACCTCTGTACATGTAGAGATGTTTCCTAATTTGCTGCTACAGTAGCACCTTGACCATTTCTGATGTGTTCTCTCTTTATTTTGGGTTTCTGCTGGACTTAGGATCAGGTATCTGTTTGTTCTGACCTCTGTACTTGTAGGGTGGTTTCCTGGTTTGATACTAGAGAAGGACCTCCCGGTATCTGCTGTGTTCAGTCTTTGTTTTGAGTTTGTGCTGCTGTAGTGGGATTAGGTACCGTGTCCAACCTCTTGTCCATTTAGGTCCATTTTGGTTTTGTTACATGAGAAGGCCTTTCATAACATAGACAATGTATCGTTCCCTTTGGTTATAAAAAGAAAATAACAATGCTTTTTGAGGAAAGTCTCTCTCTCTCTCTATGCGCGCGCGCGCGCTGTTAATATTTGGATTGCGAGCTGTACAGGATAATCAAGTTTGTTTAATTTTTTTATCGACCATGATTCAAACACAAATTTTGAAAGGAACAGTGAGTTTTCTTTTAGTACCTGAGATCATGTTGCTGGCTATTGTGCTTGTGGCTTTTATTTGATAAGTGGTGTTGATTGATTTGCTGTGGTAGATCATGCAAAATGCTACTGCTACAAGATTTCTTTTCTGTCAGAAGTAAATTATTTTTATGCATATTTTGTCCACAGAAGGTCGACTTTGAGATAAAGATGTTCTAATGAGTTATTTTGGTGCTTAAATTGTTGCAGGATATTGTCATCCTTAGTTTCCAATTCTGTTGCAACAGGTGACAACTTTGTTAACATAGTGGAGCAATCCGTGTACTGACAGGATAGATAGGTAATGTGAGGATCCATGGAGATAAATGTGTAGTCCCACGTCAGCTATTCACTATATATATCTTGGGTATTTATACAAAATCAAAGAACTTAAAAATATTTTTTGGATTTTTTTTTTTTTTAGGATGTTACAAATGATATCAAAATGGATCTAGCTTTTATATGTATATAGACTAGCAAAAACTACAGCACTGGTCTATTTGGGTAGACTATAATTTGATTGTGCTGTTTGTGATTATATTTTAAGTATGCTTGGTTATGCATAATGTAGTAACATTGTCTTAATCAAGAAATCATTAGTGTACTTTTGCATAGATATAATAGCATTGTCTTAATCAAGAATCATTAGTGTGCTTTGCTATTTGATTTTTTGACAAACACCTTCTCACATACCAACTACTATTCACCAGCTTTTATTCAATAAATACACAATAACTGAGAGGTTGCCATCCAAATGCATAAATATTCCATTTCTATTCTTATAGCGCACCATAATTCGTTTTACCAGTACCTGCAACATTAAACTTATCATTCTTATCATCTCTACATCTATAGCCAATTATCAAAAGATCTATTTTCAATAATGGGCCAAGTGATCTTGTGCAAGATCGTTCCAACCATTTGGTATACAGAGTTGCACTTGCAGAAAATAAATTATGTAGTGATCCAATTATTCATAAGATGGAAGAGATAACTAGTTTTAGAGCTGCTTAAGTGGAGACATGTGAATATGGCCAAAGTGTTATTGTTGATTTAACCTATATGTAGATCATGGTTGATATTGCAATGAGTCATGATTGCAAATAGTAGCCTAATATTTGATGGTTTTGTTAATTAGATGCTTGATGGTGCCTTGACATAGTGAATATGGAGTCAATGTTGAGATAGAGTGTCAGAGGATACAATCGATTCTAACATATGGATGGAGTTACTGTTCAAACCAATAAAAAAGCTAATTATTAGTTTAGCAAATTATTGCACATTGCTATTACTGCGATGGTAATGATAATTGTTGTCGAGGTTTAACGTCACGACAGTATGGGGGGCATCTTGGCTATCTCGTCTCATTTCTATTAGAAAACAAGATTAGGATAGGGTTAGAACTCTGAAACCCATCCATACAGGGAAAGAAGAAAAAGAAAAGCAAGAAAGAAAAATGAAAAAAAGAGAAAGATGAAAGAAAAAAGAAGAAAAAAATGAAAGAATAAAGGGAAGTAAGAAGAAAAAGAAAGAAAAGAAAGAGGAAAAAAAGAAAAGGAATGAAAGAAAGAAAGGAAAAGATGATAAAAAGAAGGAAAAAATGAAAGAAAGAAAGGTAGAAGAAGAAGAAAAAAAAAAGAAAAAAAGAAAAAAAGAAGGGAAGAGAGATGAAGAATTGGGATGCATGACTGGAGGGATGGGATAGCAGGACATCCCATTCCATATAGATATCGAGACACTTTCATCCCACGGGATTTAAAACATTGATTGTTATTATGACATATTATGATATCAATAAATTCATTATTGGCATTGGCTTTTTGCATTAAGAAAGTGTTAAGATTCACTATCAAACCCTAATCTTATTAAACATTTTTGTACTTGATCACTAGTTCTAATCTTATCAAGAATTGGGTCAAAGATTACTATTATGGTAATTCTGGTTATAGTAAAAATAATACTTTAGGTGTCTAAGTCTGTTTTGGAAAAAAAAACCTAGTTCCCAAGTAGGAAGACATGTTTTAGTTTGAAGAGGAGTGAACTTAGGGGAGAAAATTTTGAAAAAAAAGTGTGGAAGCTGGTGTGCTTTAGAGAGAATAGATAGTGAAAAGAATGGTATCAATCATGTAAGTAAGTTTTTTATAATAAATATTTGAATAAATTATAAATTTTTTTTTGAGATTTATATTTATTATATTTTCATCCAATAATTTACAAAATTTACGCTTAGACCTAGTTAAATTAACAACGTTAAAGGAATGGTCTATCTAATATAAAATATCAAAATTATCCCTATAAGAATATATGACTCCTCTTCCACTTTCTCGACTTCCGTATCTCTTCAGAGTTTTCCATTTTTGAGATTGAGCAGCTGAGGTCCCTTTCTTCCATCGCCACCCCGCCACCAGCATCTCTTCCCGATGGGCAACCAATGACGAGCTTTCTTCCAACCCATTTTCGATGACAAGCATCCTTCCCCTCCATCCGGCAACAAGCATCCTTCTTAATCAAGTTTCATTCTCATTTTCCCACCACACCACGTCATAGAGATTGAGGCTGGATACCTATTTATTCTCTCTCCTTCTATTTCATTCTCGGATTTATTCTTTTCACAATCCTTTTATGTTATTATTGGTGCTTATTCTTGGTAATTGTAGCTTGGTCCATCTTGTCCTGTAAATCATCATGCAGTTCTACAAACTGTCTAATAGTGTAGAGTATTCTGCATCAACACTAATATTTTTTTAGAAAAATTGTAAGTTACAATTGTCCACAGAGTATATTAATAAAAAACTTAGTTTATTATCAATATTTCATGGAATTGGATCTTTTGTGGATGGTCGCATAAAAGTTTCCCTTGGAATCCCTTATCCCATAAGGGTCAAGGGGAGGTACTAAAGAAAATAGAAGGGTTCAAGAGGAACAAGAAGAGAAATAGAGTGTAGAGAAGAGACTCAGGCCATGGGAGAATAGCGATGGCCGGGGTGGCGAGTGGTAAGACCTCCTATGGTGGTGTTTACACTCAAATCTCTTTGGTTTGATGGATTATTGATAGAAATCATTATGTCCCATTTATGACTTTCGTATTTGATATATCTCCGAATCGACTACAGTCTTTGTGGCAGACTGATTCATCAAAGTTTATTACAAAGTCTTCACCCCATCCAACCAACTCCCGCCATAGGGCTAGCCCAAAGACGTGGAGATGCCCAGACCTTCATTTATCTAGCTACAACTGGCCTATAATAGCAAACGATTTTTATAACCATGGGATGCATGGGAATTGACATGTGGAAGAATCATTGGGTGATATCTTCTGGACATACGAATGGTTATCCGAAACTACTGATCCGCAAGTTTTAGATTCCATCATGATAGGTACCATTCCTCACCTATAAAGTCGACTCCAAGGGAGACTCTACAAAAAGATTTTAGGTTGGAAATTTTAAATCTTGCACTCTACCTTAAGTGTTTTTGAGTTATCGCCATTCTACCACTTTCATTGCACTTCTGCTTCCTTGAAAGTTATTTGATTTGGGCATGGAGGGTTTCCCACTAGACACTCTTCTGCAAGAAAGCTTTTTGTTTCAAGTTCGGGTTTGAAGTTTGAAGGTTCAATTGTGATCTCCTTTTCTCAATACTTAGGTGTGATCAGTCTAATAGTGATCACATTTGAGTTCCGATGATCATTGTCCATCAGCTAGAGAGGCACACTAAGATTTCCAACTAACTTTTTTGATCCATGCAAGCACCTCATCATGTCCTCCAATATATCACCCAATCAGATTAGGTCCTAGTAGTAGCAGAATTTAAACTCATTTTTGAGAACTTCCCCGAGAGAATAAACAAGAGCTAGATATTGAAATGGACAGCGACATGCTTCTCATATTCACAACCTCCAACTGATCAGTTTTTTTTTTTTGGATGTGGGGCAGGGTGGTAAAACAGCCAGCTGCATTGATAACTTATCTTTTTAACACAAAAGCACGAGAGGAATCAATTTAAGTTTGAGTGTTGACTTTTGTTGCAGTCAAAGACTCATGACTCGACACATGAGGTATTATCACTTTGGCTCATGAGCCTCATAGTTTTGTCCCTCTGGATTTTAATACAAAAGACATCTTACATGGGAAGGATGGTCTCTTTCTATATAAGCTAAAGTTCTCTTTGACTCATAACTAATATAGGATTAATAATGCCCTCCCACCTACACCACAACATAGCCTCCAGTCAAAGAGGCATCTGTATATGAATGGGAGATACCTTCCTTATGTTTACTATAATCGGTGTACAGATAGGAGGTGCCCTTTTTATTTTTTTTATAGCTCCTCAGTAAGGAGTTTGTGTATGGATGGGAGGTGCCTTCCTTATGTTTACTATAACCGGTGTACAGATAGGAGGTGCCCTTTTTATTTTTTTTATAACTCCTCAGTAAGGAGTTTGTGTATGGATGGGAGGTGCCCTCCTCCTTATTTTTACCACAATCTGTATACAGACGGGAGGAGATCTACAGTTGTAAGGATGGTCTCCTATCTGGCATACTACTATTGTGGCCTAGGGCTTAAGACTTGGCACGTGAAGTATTGTCCGCTTTAACCTATGGATCTCATGATTTTATCCCTCTGAATTGCATTTTAAAAGATGGCTCACATGAGAAGAATGGTCTTTTCCTATATAAGTCAGTGTCATTTTTGACTCACAATCAATATGGGACTAATGATATCCTCTCTCTCACAGTACAGCATAAGGGTGAAGGAGAAACCTAAGCCCGATAAAAATGATTTCTCATAAAGTCCGAGCCGATTTAAAAGAGGTTCACAAATCTAATCACTCGACCCCAATGCTTCCGGTTGGTACTTAGGCGGGATCCAAAACTATGCTCTAATCAATTCTTGGTCATCCACATCTAGTAATGATTGAAAATATTTGGGTACAAATGCCTTTCTTCGGTTTTGTACCTAGCATCAGACCCTGAGGATTGTACCTTCAAGAGGAAGAGTTGGAGACACCATCCTAAAGAGAAAGAAGAAGAGGGGGAAAAAGAAACAGAATGCAAGGATGGAAAGCAAGAGTACAAGAACAAAGAAACCAAAACTCAAGACCAAACAAAGAGGAGATTATTAGACTAGGAAATGGTGACAACACAGACTTGAAACTACTTGAGTGGGGGTAGACCACCAAAATGTGCCGGAAGGAACTTTGAACCTTCGTCAGAAGTCATCCCCATCTCAAAACATGAATATAGTGAAATGGTAAAGATGACAATGAAAGGAATAGAATCATTATTTATAGAAACCTCAGACAGTCGGATAAAGTGCCGATTCGGCTAAAATCATTGGATGGTTGTCATTTGGCACCACCTAGATGGCCGAGCTAACCTCTTTCAGATGGCTTATTTATGAAGCTCTCAAATGGCACGGGCGGTGCATTAGTTCTGTTGAACCTGTTGGATAACTGATACCTAGCGCCATCTAATGGACATGCCGATCCTTCGCTGATAAAACAATTAAATGATTTGACGTTTCGTCTAGCCAGAAAAATCAGGTATGACATTTCACCTGAGGGAATGGAGGTGTGACATATGTTCTTTGCATACCTGGGAGAAAGCCAATCTAATATACTCCTTTCATCCGACATAATTCTAGCTTGGACTCGAGAGTAGTGGGGCATATGATACGGATAAGAAAATGTTGCCTTGGTTAGAGCCGATGCACAGGGAGACTCGATCTGATCCGACCTTAATATTGGCTGATCTGAGGTATTTTCAAGATCAACTCAAGCTAGTATTTTCAGAGAAGTCTTATGCTTGATATCATTGCCCAATTTATGCCAGCTAAAAAAATTTTGGGATCCACATGATAGCCTGTCGTGAGTAAATAAGAAAGAAGATAATGATGTATCTCTCCAGATAAAATAGAAAATAACAAGCATATTTCATCAATTATAAGACAAGGCTAGCAATTTGATTTTCCTTCATTCTCAAACTTCTTCTACCCTCATCTATAAATAGAGGGCTAAAGGAGACCCTTAAGGTATGGAATCATTTCTTTTCGGATAATACGCTCCTTTCCCTTTGTTCCTTAGTTTTTTTATTTGAGTATCAAAAGCAGCATTTTTGGAACTATCCCAAACCGTATCAGTGGAGAACCGCGACGGTTCCGGCATGAAAATGGCACATGTCAGTGCCGAAGAAGAAAAGAGAGAAAAAGAGGAAAAGAGAGGAAGAGAAAGAGAGAGGAAGAAAAAGAGGGAGGGGGGTCCGTCGGAGGGCCTCTGATAGGCCGTTGTGGCCGTCGGGTGGCGTAAACACCTCCGCGGCTCTGCAGTATGAAACAGGGATCCTATTTTCTGTAATTTTTTAAAAATAAAGTCAGCAAACCCTATGCCGGCTTTATTTAATTTTTTTTTTTTAAATAAAAAATAGGAGCAGATTGCTTTGTTTCACGCCGCGGAGCAGCAGGGGGCATAAACGCCGCCCACGGGCCATGGCGGCCCGTTGGAGGCCCTCCGACGGCCCCTTCGGCGGACCCTCTCCTTTTTCTTTCTTCCTCCCTCTCTCCCTATTTCTCTCTCTTTCTCGCTAAATGCCTCCCGCAGTCCGCAGTATGAAACAGGACCTTTGTTTCCTGTAATTTTTTAAAAGTGAAGTTAGCAAACCCTATATCGGCTTCATTTAATTTTTTTTTTTAAAAATATAAGAAATAAGAGCAATTGCCTTTGTTTCATGCCGCAGAGCAGCAGGGGGCATAAACGTCCCCCACGGGCCATGGCGGTCTGCCGGAGGCCCTCCGACGGCCCCTTCGACGGATCCTCCTCTTTTTCTTTCTTCTCTCTCTCTCCCTATTTCTCTCTCTTTCTTATTTTTCTTCTCTGGTTCGGCTCCATTTTCCTTTATCGATTCGTCTCAATTTGAAACGAAATGTAGATGTACCGAACCATACCGTCGGCTAGCTGATACAACTATTGATATTGATTCTGTAAATTTTGATTGAAGAATTCTCACGGAACCAACTCTAATTAAAAATTTATATTGCAGATCGAGTCATCGCTGCTGAATGTCAGTCGTATCCGTTCTCCAACCAATCTGATCTCCGTTCTCCAACCAATCTGATCTCCGTTGGATGGCTAGTGGCAACAATTTCCTTATCCAATCCAGGGTTGTATGGTTCGAGGACCCTCAAGGGCAGTCATTGGGCAACCTGATCATCATCCACACCATATGGGCAAAGTAATGGTCGCACATTAACTAATAAAAACAGTACCATATGAATTTATTAGCTTGGACCGACCCTCTCTCCCAGTGGCTTAAACTTCGGGACCGCGAGTATACGACACGTGATATCAAAGCTAGGCCATCCATGCGTCATAACTCGTATGAGTTATATGGACCCCATACGGAGGATATCATAACGAAGGGTGAGCCCTCTCAACTACGAATCAATTGTGTCAAGGGTCTAAGCGGTTGGATGGATGAGATTGCCATGGTCCCACATGGGGGATATCCTAGTCCCACATCTGCGCAACATCCTATTGGCTATGGGAGCGGATTTTTATTTTTTTTTATTTTTTTTGGTAACATGTATATAAGAGCGGAATTTAGATAGGGATCCGTGTACTCCTACCAAAACAAATCTCCCTTTCCCGTTTCTCTGTCTGTTCTCTTTGCTTTCTTTCTGGTCCCCTCTCATGGAATGAGATGTAAATGTATCATCTTTTATCTCATACTAAACGGGCATTACTTGATAGTTAAAAACTGGCTTATCTCGATTACTGTTGGTAATTTATCCCACAACTTTTCCTTTATCTTGATGAATGTTATTAATCGGAGGGCTAATTCTTCAATACAGTGCATGTGTAAAAATTATGTTAATGGAGACATGCACTGCTTTAGATTAACATGTCTACACAATTGTATCCTTCAAATTAACTCAGATAGTAAAAGATGTAGGTCAAATTAGGTGTTTGAGTTGATCATGTCAATCTCTATGAATCAACTGTAATTGTATTAGTTATATGAAGAGGATATCAACTGAAACAGGACATACGAAAAGTGGGGCAAAACCTAGTCAAATCATTATATTTCCAATAAGCACAGTCAAGATCTAAGGCAAAAATTAATATAACTTCAGCTTCAGGGAGGGTGTGACCTGATACAACTTGTAGAGATATTATATCCATGGGTACAAAAGAACCTTTGAAATTTATCAAACTTGCAACAGTAGCTTTGATGCAAGATAACTTCTTCTATATCTATATTCTATAATGATACAGACAGAATAATCTCTAAAATATCTCGGTATTTCAAAAATAACCTCGATACAGTTTAATTTGAAGAAAGTGAAAAAAGTAAAGTTTGTAGTTGAATCCGACAATCGGATCATTTGCTGTGGTCGTTCTAAGCATTCTTTCCAAGATGTCTACGTAAATGGTGACGGTATAGGCGGCAATGGATCATCTTGTTTGGGGCCTTTTCTAGTCATAATCCATTTGTTTGGTTCACCGCTAATGATGGAGCCATTCTACTAGGCTCTAGGTTGATTTTGATCCAATTACACCATCTTGATCCAAATCCTCTTGCTTTCATTAGGGATGAAAGAAGGTTCCAATTGATATTATCAAATACCCTTTCGATCTTGATCTCTTACAGAAGGGAATGATCTCTGATGCGCTCAAGTAGCAATCATCTATTGTCTTCCTTTTATAAATGCAAACTAGTACACGAGACTAACAAACCCAGAAGTTTAGATAGTCCTA